>NC_057798.1:255495913-255497866 GCF_018294505.1 Triticum aestivum
TGTTCTGTTTTTATTTCTTTTGTTCTTTTCTTTTTATTTATTCTTTTATCTTTGTTTCTTATTGTTTTAGTTTTTTGTGAAATATATACTTGGCATCTAATTTGGTATTTCAATTTAGTCCACTACCACAAAAACTCTAGTCCCCAAATAATTTAGTTTGATAATTTATTTAATTAGTGAAGGCATTTAAATAATTAGTTTTGCTACTATTTAAATCATTATGGTGTAGTTAAGCATTTCATAAAAGTTTGGTTTCACCACCCCATTTACCTATGATTTATTCGACACATTTAGAACATTTTAGTTTTATTTTTGGAAAACTTTTGTTGTTTGCCTTAATTTCAAATTTGAATTTTGAACTGGGTTTTGAACTAACACGAGATTAGCGACAGTAACGGAGGTGACGTGGTGTCATTAGCAGAGGTTACTGTAGCTTGATTATCCGGGCGTCACAATTCTCCTCCACTACAAGAAATCTCGTCCCGAGATTTAAGAGGGGAGTAAGGGGAAAGTTCTGGCTACGATATTCTAATGGATCTTCTCATCCTGGCTTGCTCTTCTCGAAGAGGTTGATCCCTTTCGTTGATGTCTTCATTTCACTGCTTCAAGTCACCATGATCAATTTGTCATCCTTTCTTCGGGATCTCCATCGTACTTACGAATAGGTAAGGGGCAGCTCTACAACGATAGGATGTTATAAGGGAAAATCTTCTGGGGGTTTCCCAAGTATGAACATATGAGTATCTCTCGAGTTGAACAAATGAAACACATCGAGAGCAAAGTAAGAAGGTGCAATAAGAAGTTTAAAACAGATAGGCAATCGTTCATTGCCTGAAACAGAGTGTGAATGGGGTTCAGAGCAACGGGAATAAGTATTGTGTCCGATACCAAAATTGATCACTAGGAAGGTGGCTCGCACATTACATTCGAAGTCAAGCTCTAGGAATAACTTTGGCAACAGGGTGTATAGGAGAGTCAGGTTTCGATCCCGTAGAACTGTGGGTTATGGGCCCACCATGTGGGTTAAAAGCAGGAAGGCGCTAATATTTGCACGGTCAAGATAACAAGGTATGTCAGAGGATAGCATGTCGGTTTTGTTGTCAACAATGTCGATACCAAGGGCGAGGGACGAAGAGAACCATTTTCCTGCTCGTTGAACGAGGCGGACCAGTAGGCAAAGTTCTCGTCCATCGGTGGTTACCGAAATGTCACCAACAAAAGTAACAGGGTCTCGCTGGCAGAGTTGTACACCGAGGTGTTTACATAAGCAGGAGAATATTACTGCTCAGATCATATAGATCACAAGAAAGGTTAAATCAACAATGGTAGGAAAACATGATCATCAGATTAAACAGATCAATGGAAAGGAAAATAGGTTTAAACACATATTTCAAGGGTATATCCTTCCCAAGGACAAGCAGAGCATGATATCCATGTCAGGATATAATGTAGAAAACTCTTTAGGTAGGGGAGAGGATTTTTCATGACATTACCCATACAGCGGTGTTTGGATAATTGAGCAAGAAACATTTAGCATTGGGCTTCGGATGTTCTTGTTGAAAATCAGAGTATCGCAGACATGCTTCGAGATAGCATTGACATGGCCTTCAGGTGAAGATCAGACTTTGGAATCACGAAGGATCCATCTGGAATAACTTGTAGAATCAGTATTACAATTCCCACATGGATGAATGGATAACCCTGCTGAAAAGGAATCTATAATGATAGGTCCTCCAGCCGGGGGGGGGTGCTAGGCATGACATCAGATTACCGGGTCACCAAAGAATCAACATCATAACTCTCGGAAAGTTGTCCCAACCATCATATCTGACCGAGATTCATATCCAATTGGTGTCATGATACCTCAAACTCAGGATGCCTGAGAAGAAAAGGTGCAACACAATTGACGAGTTGACATTGTAAGATTTTCAGGAAATGAACTATGGAAGCGAG
>NC_057798.1:255498110-255503464 GCF_018294505.1 Triticum aestivum
CATAACTCTTGGAAAGTTGTCCCAACCATCATATCTGACCGAGATTCATATCCAATTGGTGTCATGAAACCTCAGACTCAGGGGGTCCGAGAGGAAAAAGGTGCAACACAAATCGTCGAAATGACATTGCCAGATCCTCGAGAAATGAACTATGGGAGCGGGTTTCTGAAGCAATAGTTCATCATTAAACCAAGGAGAGGACAAGGAGGTGTCTGGTGAACTCAACGGCAATTCACCGAGATTCCCAAAAGATGGATTTCCACCATTAAGTGAACAAGGAGATAACATTTGTCAAATCAAATGATATAAGGAAGTATGCTCGAGGAAAACATACACAATTAAACATTGGTTGAAGGGTGCGCCCGAAGTACGGGTTGGGTTGCACGACCAATGTTAGAATGGTGATTCAATTAGCGAAGGACTTAGAATGAACTATCGCCCATTCACTTCAAAGCAATAGGGTTGCTAGTAGTTTTGAATTCACACGTCACAGTCTATTTGTCGATGTTTAGAAATAACACGGTGACCAGGAAAAGAATGGTGATGGTGATAAGTATCACTTGTATCAAGAATTCTCCAGAGGTGGTGAAATTCTCACAACATTGAGGACATAAGAGATGTTAATGTTCCAAGGTAAAGAAGAACAATTACTGGATAACAAGGAACTCAAGGTATAACACCAAACACGAACAAGCTTGTGTTGGTGGGAAGGCAATAAAGTGGTCAATGATAACACAAATCATCAAGGGCAAGGATGGTATTTCTCATCATGAACTCAATTGATATCCTGGAAGAGCTCAGAACGGTCATGATGATCACGACACATTTGTCGAGAGATTCCATGAAGACGTAATCAATCAGCGACGACATTAAGTCAAAGGAATGAGGTAGCGGAAGGTTATTGGAACCATGGGTAGGACACAAACTTGAAATCAGGATTGTTGTTCAAGGCAAACGGTATGACAAGGAAGATCGATTGTAAGATTAGCTCACCGTCGAAACTTGTGCTCCGAGAAGAAGGACCAGGTAGCACAGTTAAGATCAGCACGATACTGCTAGAGCCGAGTAGGCTAAGAATGACAGATCGAGTACAAACTCGTAAGCAAAGAAGAATACTAAGAGCTGTTTAGTCGTGGTGTGGACTCGATTCAGTTACCGGTATCCCAGATATAAGATGAACTTATACCAAAGGAATAATTATTTTTACAAGCAGCTTCCATGATAAGTTATACATCGTGTCCCTGGGCATGAATGCAAGGTTCAAGGTCGACTCCCACTTCTTCAATGTATAACCTTCCATTCACTATTCGCTTTGATAAAGGCATTAGTGTTGAAAGTTTTACCTGGTGAAATACCAGATGAGTATGACTCGTGAAAACTTCCGAGTTCACACATATAAAGGAAGGCATCGGATCAACCCGTTAGGGTATCGTGGAAACATATACCACAATCTTCAAGAGTAGATATCACCAGCTCAAAAGCAGAGCATGGTTGGCAAAAGGAGAGGATACAATTTACCAAAGCATTATGTATCGGAGAAAGAACTCACAAGGTGATTAGTTATGAAGGGCACTGTCGGACAATAATCCAACAGTGGATATGGCGATCCACAATGGAGCTGATGTGAGTATCGATACCCAATCAGAGGAAGAAGGAATGCAAATGCATTGGTTTATAGGACATCTGAATAATTCAACGTTTAAATAGCAAAGGAATTATGATTTTTAATTCAAGGGATCAGGAGCAACGCTATGATCAAGGACGGACAAGTTGAATAGCCTTAGGGTACAATCAAAGACAATTGGATTGGTCGAGAACCAATTCCAGTTAAAAGAATGGAAGCTCAGCCGGAAAGGTAATTTATAAGGATCAATGATGATTGCGTGTATTCGCAACATATTGAGTCAACAGACTCAAAATGATAATGACAAGGAATGTCAATAAGATTTCTATACTTATGGGATTAATCATAATGAAAGCAAACAAGAAATTCCAGAGCAATAGGTTGCTGAGGATTTTCGGAATATCGGGTGGTATTTCGAAGACTTTTGTGTAACACATGAACAACTGGGGGATGAGCGGATACTCGATAAGTGCGAGAATTAACCGTAGGGGTATTCAGGTGACAAGGAACAGCACGGCAGTAAGTTTAAAGGGTTATCAAAACAACGACAAGTTTTTCAGGGTATCTTGTAACATCAAGACCAACTGGGGATGAGGGTAAGAATAACAAATGCAAGTAGTTGTCCATAAGGGTTTACGGTGGAAGGGGAATTGCAAACGCGATGAACACAAATTCTCGAGTTAACAGCGGAGAGTATCTTCAGGCTCTTCTGGTGTAGCAGACGATCATCAGTAATAAGGGGCTCTCCGGGTGAAAGTGATAACGAGATCCTAATGCTAGATTTAGTAAATTTCGTTTAACCCGAATAGAAGAGAGTTCAGAGTCCCAGAGTAAAGGTCGAGGAGTAAAAGATCCTAGTACCACCCGATGGCGACGTGGGCCCGTAAGGCACACAGCCAAGTTAGTAAAAGTTTTTGTAACGTCTAGACTCGACTTCGGCCAAGGAGTGTGGATGGGGGATTCCTACAGGCAGTTGGCTCTGATACCAACTTGTGACGCCCCCGATTTAATCGTACACTAATCATGCACGCAAATGTGTACGATCAAGATCAGGGACTCACGGGAAGATATCACAACACAACTCTACAAATAAAATAAGTCATACAAGCATCATAATACAAGCCAGGGGCCTCGAGGGCTCGAATACAAGTGCTCGATCTTAGACGAGTCAGCGGAAGCAACAATATCTGAGTACAGACATAAGTTAAACAAGTTTGCCTTAAGAAGGCTAGCACAAACTGGGGGTACAGATCGAAAGAGGCGCAGGCCTCCTGCCTGGGATCCTCCTAACTACTCTTGGTCGTCGTCAGCGGGCTGCACGTAGTAGTAGGCACCTCCGGTGTAGTAGTCGTTGTCGACGGTGGCGTCTGGCTCCAGGGCTCCAGCAACTGGTTGCGACAACCAGAAAGAAAGGAAAGGGGGAAAAAGGGGGGAGAAAGCAACCGTGAGTACTCATCCAAAGTACTCGCAAGCAAGGAACTACACTACATATGCATGGGTATATGTGTAGGGAGGCCATATCAGTGGACTGAACTGCAGAATGCCAGAATAAGAGGGGGATAGCTAATCCTGTCGAAGACTACGCTTCTGGCAGCCTCCGTCTTGCATCAAGTATAAGAGAGTAGATTAAAGTCCTCCAAGTAGCATCTCCAAGTAGCATCTCCAAGTAGCATCTCGAGTAGCATAATCCTACCCGGCGATCCTCTCCTCGTCGCCCTGCGGAAAAGCGATCACCGGGTTGTCTGTGGAACTTGGAAGGGTGTGTTTTATTAAGTATCCGGTTCTAGTTGTCATAAGGTCAAGGTACAACTCCAAGTCGTCCTGTTACCGAAGATCACGGCTATTCGAATAGATTAACTTCCCTGCAGGGGTGCACCACATAGCCCAACACGCTCGATCCCATTTGGCCGGACACACTTTTCTGGGTCATGCCCGGCCGCGGAAGATCAACACGTCGCAGCCCCACCTAGGCACAACAGAGAGGCCAGCACGCCGGTCTAAACCTAAGCGCGCAGGGGTCTGGGCCCATCGCCCTGAGCACACCTGCACGTTGCGAGGGCGGCCGGAAGCAGACCTAGCCTAGTAGGCGTTCCAGTCCAATCCGGCGCGCGCCGCTCCGTCGCTGACGTCTGAAGTGCTTCGGCTGATACCACGACGTCGGGATACCCATAACTACTCCCACGTAGATGGTTAGTGCGTATAGGCTCGTAGCCGACTTAGATCAAATACCAAGATCTCGTTAAGCGTGTTAAGTATCCGCGAACGCCGAACAGGGCCAGGCCCACCTGTCTCCTAGGTGGTCTCAACCTGCCCTGTCGCTCCGCCACAAAGTAACAGTCGAGGGCCGTCGGGAACCCAGGCCCACCTCTACCGGGATGGAGCCACCTGTCCTTTCAGCCCCCTCGTCAGAATCACTTGCGGGTACTCAATGAGCTGACCCGACTTTAGTCACCATCTGTATAGTATGTATATATGTATAGTATATACCCGTGATCACCTCCCAAGTGATCACGGCCCGATAGTATAGCAAGGTAGACTGACAAGAACGTAGGGCCAATGATGATAAACTAGCAACCTATACTAAGTATTTAGGATTGCAGGTAAGGTATCAACAGATGTAGCGAGAATGTCAGGCTATGCATCAGAATAGGATTAACGAAAGCAGTAACATGCTACACTACTCTAATGCAAGCAGTATAGAGTAGAATAGGCGATATCTGGTGATCAAGGGGGGGGCTTGCCTGGTTGCTCTGGCAACAGAGGGGGTCGTCAACTCTGTAGTCGAACTGGTCAGCAGCAGCGTCAGTCTCGTAGTCTACCGGAGAGAAGAGGGGGAAGAAATAATGAATACAGAGCAAACAAAGCATCACAAATATAACAAGGCAATACGCGGTGTTCGGTGTGCCCTAACGCGGTAGTAGGTGATACCGGTTAAGGGGGGAAACATCCGGGAAAATATCCCCGGTGTTTCGTGTTTTCGGGCAGAGGAGCCGGAGGGGGAAAGTTGCGGGTTCGATAGGTTAGAGGGGTGTGGCGGACGAACAGACTGCGTATCCGGAATCGTCTCGTCGTTCTGAGCAACTTTCATGTACAAAGTTTTTCCATCCGAGCTACGGTTTATTTTATATGATTTTCTAAAGTTTTAAATCATTTTTAGAATTTAATTAATTAATTTAATTCAACATTAACCAGAACAGTGCATGCTGACATCATCATGACATCAGCATGATGTCAGCAGTCAACAGAGGTGTTGACTGGGTCGCTGACGTGTGGGTCCCACTGGTCATTGACTTAGTTAACTAAATAGGATTAGTTGATTTAATTAAAGTGATTAGGTTAACTAGTGTTTAGGTTAAACTAATTACAGTTTATTTAAACTAATAGGTTAATTAGATTAATTAATTAGGACTAATTAACTTAATTAATTTAGTTAATTAATTAATTTATTATTATTATTATTTCTTTTCTTTTTTTTAATTCTTTTTTTTTTACAAAACGTTCTGGGGCTGGGGCCCCCATGTCAGTGGCCCCAGGGGGCCTAACGGGCGCACGGGTAAGCGGCCGCTGGGCACTGGGTGCGGGCGCCCATCGAGGGCGAGGCCGTGGCCTCGGCTGGGCACGCCCGTGAGCAGGGGGGCCTCGGCCAGGGCCGGCGAGCGGCACCTGGGGCGGGGTGGAGGAGAGCCGGGGCGTGCGGTGGGGCGTGGGCACGCACCGGCGAGCCAGGGCG
>NC_057798.1:255504334-255509530 GCF_018294505.1 Triticum aestivum
TGTTCTGTTTTTATTTCTTTTGTTCTTTTCTTTTTATTTATTCTTTTATCTTTGTTTCTTATTGTTTTAGTTTTTTGTGAAATATATACTTGGCATCTAATTTGGTATTTCAATTTAGTCCACTACCACAAAAACTCTAGTCCCCAAATAATTTAGTTTGATAATTTATTTAATTAGTGAAGGCATTTAAATAATTAGTTTTGCTACTATTTAAATCATTATGGTGTAGTTAAGCATTTCATAAAAGTTTGGTTTCACCACCCCATTTACCTATGATTTATTCGACACATTTAGAACATTTTAGTTTTATTTTTGGAAAACTTTTGTTGTTTGCCTTAATTTCAAATTTGAATTTTGAACTGGGTTTCGAACTAACACGAGATTAGCGACAGTAACGGAGGTGACGTGGTGTCATTAGCAGAGGTTACTGTAGCTTGATTATCCGGGCGTCACAATTGTGGAGAAGATCACTCGGCAAGACTGCTTCAGCCCCATAGACCAAGAAGAATGGAGTTCTCCCGGTCGACCGATTAGGTGTGGTCCGCAGTCCCCAAAGCACCGAGGGAAGTTCGTCGACCCATGCTCCAGCCGCATGTTTGAGATCGCGCATCAGCCGGGGTTTCAACCCTTTGAGGATCAAGCCATTGGCTCGTTCTGCTTGTCCATTCGACTACGGATGAGCGACTGAAGCGCAGTCGACTCGTGTGCCTTGAGAGTTGCAGAAATCCCTGAATTCCTCCAAGTCAAAGTTCGACCCATTATCTGTAATGATGCTGTGCGGGACTCCATATCTGAATATCAGTTCCCTGATGAAGCTAACAGCAGTACCGGCGTCAAGGTTCTTGATTGGCTTAGCCTCAATCCACTTGGTGAACTTGTCGACTGCCACCAGTACATGCGTGAAACCACTTCGACCTGTTCTCAAGGGACTGACCATGTCCAACCCCCATACTGTGAAAGGCCAGACGAGTGGAATGGTCTTCAGAGCTGACACAGGCTTGTGTGACATATTTGAGTAGAACTGACATCCTTCGCACTTGTCCACTATTTCCTTTGCCATCCCATTCGCCTTTGGCCAGTAAAATCCGGCTCGGTATGCTTTGGCCACGATGGTCCGAGAGGACGCATGATGACCACAGGTCCCCGAGTGGATATCATCGAGAATGATTCGACCTTCTTCTGGCGTTATGCACTTTTGTCCAACTCCACTCGCGCTCTCTCTATACAGCTGTCCTTTGATAACGGTAAAGGCCTTGGATCGACGGACGATCTGTCGAGCCTCTTCCTCATCCTTTGGGAGCTCTTTTCTCAGGATATACGCGATATATGGAATTGTCCAGTCAGGTGTGACTACCAAGATCTCCATAACCAAGTCGACCACTGCTGGGACTTCTACTTCAGTCGGATCCGTGGCACTCTTGGGTTGCGGGGCTTCTTCAGTGAAAGGGTCTTCCTTAACTGACGGAGTATGAATATGCTCCAAGAACACACCACTCGGAATGGCTTCTCTGTTGGAACCTATCTTTGCTAGATCATCAGCTGCTTGACTTTTCAGTCGGGGTATATGATGGAGCTCTAACCCCTCAAACTTCTTTTCCAGCTTCCTCACTACATTGCAGTATCCAGTCATGGCTGGGCTTCTCACGTCCCACTCCTTCATCACTTGGTTGACCACTAAATCTGAATCGCCATAGACCATCATGCGACGGACGCCGAGTGAAAGGGCCATGCGCAATCCATATAAGAGGGCCTCATACTCTGCCTCATTGTTGGAGGAATCAAAGTGAATCTGGAGCACATATCTGAGCTTATCTCCGCTGGGGGAAACCAGGACAACCCCAGCACCGGAACCATTCAACATCTTAGAGCCATCAAAGAACATGGTCCAATGCTCCGAGTGAACTTCAGTCGGTTGCTGTTGCTCAATCCACTCGGCGAGGAAATCCGCTATTGCCTGGGACTTAATGGCTTTCTTTACCTCAAACTTGATATCAAGGGGAAGAAGTTCGATCGCCCATTTGGCCACTCGACCAGTTGCATCTCTGTTGTGCAAAATCTCTGAAAGTGGAGCGTCGCTGACGACTGTGATGGAATGATCAGAGAACTAATGAGCAACTTTCTTCGTGGTCATGTATATCCCATACACAAACTTCTGATAATGAGGGTATCTCTGCTTGGATGGAGTCAAAACTTCAGACAAATAATACACTGGGCGCTGAACTTTGAAAGCTTTTCCTTCTTCTTCCCGCTCGACCGTAAGTACTGTACTGACGACTTGTCCTGTGGCTGCGATATAAAGCAACAGAGGCTCTTTGCTGATTGGGGCAGCAAGCACCGGCTGGGTGGAGAGCAGAGCTTTTAGCTCGGCAAACGCTGCATCAGCTTCTGGAGTCCACTCGAACTTGGCTGCCTTCTTCATCAGTCGGTAAAGAGGCAGTGCCTTTTCACTGAGTCGTGAGATGAATCGACTTAATGTGGCCAAGCATCCAGTAAGCTTCTGGACATCGTGCACTCGCACAGGGCGTTTCATTCGGAGTATGGTGCCTATCTTTTCTGGATTAGCATCGATTCCTCGTTCGGAAACGAGAAAACCGAGTAACTTGCCACCAGGAACTCCGAATGTGCACTTTGATGGATTGAGCTTGATATCATACCTTCTGAGGTTGGCAAATGTTTCGGCGAGGTCAGTGAGCAGGTCGGAACCTTTTCGTGACTTGACCACGATATCATCCATATACGCTTCCACATTCCGACTGATTTGAGTGAGCAAACACTTCTGAATCGTCCGCATAAATGTGGCTCCGGCATTCTTGAGGCCGAATGGCATGGTGATATAGCAGAAGCACCCGAATGGAGTGATGAAAGTTGTTTTTATCTCATCGGGTCCGTACAGACGGATCTGATGGTACCCGGAATAGGCGTCTAGAAAAGACAATCTCTCGCATCCCGCGGTCGAGTCAACAATTTGATCAATGCGAGGGAGAGGAAAATGATCTTTCGGCCAGGCCCAATTGATGTGCTTGAAATCAATGCACATTCGGAGTGATTTGTCCTTCTTAGGAACCATTACGACATTAGCGAGCCACTCGGAGTGGTATATCTCTCGGATAAATCCTGCCGCCAACAATTGAGCCACTTCCTCACCAATAGCCTTTCTCTTCTGGACGGCGGACCGCCGAAGATGCTCTTTAACTGGTTTAGCTGATGAGTCGACTCTAAGGAGATGCTCAGCCAGTCCCCTGGGAACACCCGACATGTCAGCTGGCTTCCATGCAAAAATGTCCCAGTTCTCACGGAGGAACTGGATGAGCGCTTCTTCCTATTTTGGGTCGAGTGTTGTGGAGATGTGGGTCGGGGATGCATTGGGGTCGGTCGGGTGAATGTGGACAGGCTTCGTCTCACCGGACGACTGAAATGCAGATTCTGTGGCGGGTTTCTTGGCTCGCAGCAAATCACTCGGATCTGCGTTTTGCTTGTATTCTTCAAACTCGACCGGTGTCACCTGGGAATCGGCAATCTTTGAGCCTTTCTGGAAACACTCTTCTGCCTTTTTCTGATCACCGGTGACAGTGATCACTCCTTTGGGGTCGGGCATCTTCAGTTTGAGGTAGACGTAACATGGTCGAGCCATGAAACGTGCGTAAGCTGGTCTCCCCAAAATAGCGTGGTACGCGCTCTGAAAGTCCACGACCTCAAACGTCAGCTTTTCCTTGCGAAAATGTTTTGAATCACCAAACACCACGTCCAGAGCTATTTGACCGAGTGACTCGGCTTTCTTTCCTGGTATAACTCCGTGAAAGCTCATGTTACTGGTGCTCAGTCGGGACATCGGAATGCCCATTCCCTTCAGTGTGTCTGCATACAACAAGTTCAGTCCGCTACCACCGTCCATCAGCACCTTTGTCAACCGAGTGCCTTCGACAACTAGGTCGACCACCAAAGCTTGCCTCCCGGGGGTGGCAATATGAGTCGGGTGATCAGACTGGTCGAATGTGATGGGCATTTGGGACCACCTCAGATAACTTGGTTTCGCTGGGGCAACCATGTTCACGTCACGGTTAATGACCTTCAGTCGGCTCTTGCTTTCCACATCTGCGAAGATCATCAAAGTGGAGTTGACATGTGGATATACCCCCTCACTGTCCTCCTTGTCTTCGGCCTTGTCTGACTCCTTTTCCTTGTCCTTGGACTATTTCCCTTGGAACTGTTGGATCAACAGTCGACACTGACGAGTGGTATGCTTCGGGTAAATGATATTACCCTCTTCATCTTTCTTCGTGTGGATGTGGCACGGCATATCCATCACGTCGTTTCCCTCTTTATCCTTCACCTTCTTAGGGTTCCAGGATCCTTTTGGTTTCCCTTTGAACTTTCCCTGAGTCACGGCCAGAGCCTCTCCAGGAGCTGCTGGTTCGGCCTTCCGTTTCTGTTTCCGACTGGTGTTTCCCTTCTCCGACTGACTCGGCTTATACTTGCCGCTTCGGAGTCGGTCTTCTTCTTCGCCGTTGGCATACTTGGTAGCAATCTCCATCATCCGACTCAGGGTCATGTCTCCGGTTCGACCAAACTTCAAACTCAATTCTCTGTTCTTGACACCATCCTTGAAGGCGCAGACTGCCTGATGATCAGACACGTTCTCCACGGTATGATGCAAAGTGATCCATCTCTGAATATACTCTCTGAGAGTCTCATTCGTCTTCTGCACACAGACTTGCAGCTCTGTCAATCCAGCTGGTCGCTTGCAAGTTCCTTCGAATGTTCTGACGAACACTCGGAACAGATCTTCCCAAGTGTAAATGCTGCTAGGAGGTAACTGATTCAACCACGCTCTGGCAGAACCTTCCAACATGAGTGGTAAATGCTTCATGGCCACCTCGTCATTCCCACCACCAATCTGAACCGCCACTCGATAGTCCTCAAGCCAAGTTTCAGGCTTAGACTCACTAGTGAACTTGCTGACTCCTGTTGCCAACCTAAAATTGGGGGGAATCACTGCGGCTCTGATAGCCCTGCTGAAACATTCTGGACCAGAAACATGCACTCGACTGCTTGTGGGCGCATCTCTGTCGGGCCCGCCCCGATGAGCTCTGTTTCGGTCGACCAAGCCTTGCACGATAATGGACCGCGCGTCGAAGCCTATTTCTCGGGGGTCGACTGGAGCTCTTCGCCCCACACTGAGTTGACGCCTGTCATCTT
>NC_057798.1:255509809-255535631 GCF_018294505.1 Triticum aestivum
GGGGGGGGGAGTGGGCACTCGACGCCTATCATCACGATCGTGTCGGTCACCGTACTGGTCTCGCCGGTTCTCGCGCCCTTCGCACCGCGGAGGCGATCTGGGACTGTGAGCCGACTGAACCGTATTCGCAGCGACGGATCGACTATGAATTATGTTGCGCGACTGCGACACGGCTGAATTCTGATCTCCTGCTGCCCGGAGCAAATCCCTGATCCGCATCAAGCCTCTGCCAGCTTCTGACTGAGAGGGCTGGATGGACTCTGCTATACGGGTCGCAGCTGCTAAATTTTGAATTGGGGTTCAATATACCTGAGTCGGCGGGAAGAGTTGACGTCGATTGGCGTCGGGAACTCGTTGCCACGCACGCTCGTCGAGTGCTCGCTGAAGGTTCTCCAGACGAGCGCGTTCAGCCAAATTGGCTAAACGTGCCTCCTCCAAGGCGCGAGCCTCGGGGGTTTCTCCCGCGATGGGAGTATGCAGGGCATCCATGTTCCTGCGGCGAAGCTCTTCCCTCTGCAGAGAGTCGAGTGGCTCGGGCTGGTACTCTTCGTGGTCCCGTGTGGGGTCGTCTCCGCCGCCTGCCCCGCCCTCATGGGCGAAGCCAGGAGGACTGCAAGGTCCGTTGACCATCAAGATTTCCGCCGCCGGATCACTGCTATCGCATTCGGATGCAGTCTCTACGGAGCCAGTCGATAGATCGAACAGGCCGTAGAGGGATTCGTTGGGCTCGATTGCCGCAACTTGGGCGGTGGCCGTCTGGCAAGCCACCGCATGCTTCACCCACCGCTGGAGCCTCGACCGACCAGAGCGCTTGCGCTGGTGGGAGACCGGGAGGGTGACCGATAGGGGAGTCGACCGATACGGGGTCGACGGTTGTCGCAGCAGAACGCCGCGGACACATGCGCGAAAATGCGTCGCACCGCGGACGGGGAGCGCATCAACGTCGAGTGGAGCCTCCTGGAGCCAAGCGGAGTCATCGGCGATGAAGGTGAGAGCGCCGAGACGGATCTCGCGGCCCTCGACCAAAGCTCCAACAGCAACCATGATGAAAGTACTCGGAAGAATCGCAACTTCTCCAAAAAATCGCTAGAACACCTGCCCCACGGTGGGCGCCAACTGTCGTGGTTCTAAGTCTGACAGTAGAGTGGGGGTAGGTATGGAGAGGCAAGGTCCTAACTATGGAGAGGATGTAAACACAAGAGATGTACGAGTTCAGGCCCTTCTCGGAGGAAGTAAAAGCCCTACGTCTCGGAGCCCGGAGGCGGTCAAGTGGATTATGTGTATATGAATTACAGGGGTGCGAACCCTTTACACTGAGGTGGGGGGTGGCTTATATAGTGTCTGCCAGACCCCTCCGGCCCTCAGTAATGCGGGGTTTAATGTACATTAAGTCTGGGACGTTACTGGTAACGCCCCACATAAAGCGTCTTAACTACCATAAAACCTACTTAATTACAGACCGTTGCAGTACAGAGTGCTTCTTGACCTTCTGGTGGTCGAGTGAGTCTTCATGGTCGAGTCCTTCAAGTACGTCGAGTGTAGTCCTCATAAGTCGACTCGAAGGTGATTTCTTCTAAGGGTGTCCTTGGGTAGGGTGTTTAGATCAGGTCTATGACCCTACCCTAGGTACATGACTCCATCAGATAGTCCGGCTATCCGGACACCCCCTAGTCCAGGACTCCCTCAGTAGCCCCTCAATGACGATGAGTTCGGCGCGCATATTGTTCGGCATTGCAAGGCGGGTTCCTCCTCCAAATAATTCATAGAAGATTGTGAACACCAGGATAGTGTCCGGCTCTGCAAAATAAATTCCACATTCCACCGTAGAGAGAATAATGTGTGCACAAGTTCAATCTACTGACGTTTTCCGTGGCATGACGTCACACCACCACTAAGCCTTCACTTGAATCGTTTTTTATTATACCACCTCAGCGCGTTTAGCGAAGCGGTTTCCTTGGCACGTCTTGTCGAAGCAGAGATCTTGTTCCCCTTATTCCGGGATTCCCATCAATACGGACGTGGGTAACCCAACCGCGCCATTGATGGTGGCACTTGGGAGATAAGTGAGTTTTACCAGGCCGGTGGGGACGCATAGTCTTTGTCCGCCCATATATAAGGGGATAAGGATCCACCCTTTTTTACCTACGCCTTCTTCCTCCTTTGCTTATCCATCTCCGCGCACTCGAGCTCTAGCGCCCAAGTTCGCACATCTCGTTTCAACCTTCTCCAGCCATGTCCGGAGCAGGAGGCAAGTGGATGGCCTCCTCCGTTACGGAGGGGCACATCGAAAGACTGCGCGGCGCCGGATACCTGTCCAGCGACATCACGCACCGGCTGCCCGACAAGGGGCATCTCATCCCCACCCCCAGGCCCCATGAGAGGGTTGTATTCCTTCCCCACTTCCTCCGCGGACTGGGCTTCCCACTTCATCCCTTCGTCCGGGGGCTCATGTACTACTACAGCCTGGACTTCCACGATCTGGCGCCAAACTTCATCCTCAACATCTCGGCGTTTATCGTCGTGTGCGAGGCCTTCCTTTGCATCCAGCCCCACTTCGGCTTGTGGCTAAAAATCTTCAATGTCAAGCCGAAGGTAGTGAAGGGCGTCCAAGCGGAGTGCGGAGGTGCCATGGTGGGCAAAATGCCCAACGTCCTCTGGCTCGAGGGCGCCTTTGTGCAAACCATCAAGGGGTGGCAATCGGGGTGGTTCTATATCACCGAGCCGCGTGACCCTAAATGGGCGGCGTCCCCCGAGTTTAGATCTGGTGTCCCCATGCAGCTCACCTCCTGGAAAGAGAAGGGCTTGCTATGGGGTAGTTCGGAGGAGCTGACCGGACTCCAGTCCTGTCTCTAGACCCTGGTGAACAAGAAGCTCAAGCTTATCAATGTGATCCAGGTCATGCTCGTCCGCCGGATCCTCCCCTGCCAACAACGGGCTTTCAATCTGTGGGAGTTCGATCCGGCACAGCACCGGACCCTGAGCGGGATTTTCGACACAACGTATGAAGCTGCCTGGAGGGTGTTGTTCAAGGGCGGGGAAGCCCCCGCATCCGTGACCGAAGATCGCAGATTCAGCACCAAGCGCCCGGCCGGTGAGGTAAGCTTTGTCATCCTTTACGGGACACTTATTTCTTCCATAGTTTGACTCTATGTGGGATCTAAAACTCCCAATGCCTTTAACAGGACTGGCAGAGGACGTCCGGACAGGTCAACTGTCCGGCTCCCCTCCCCAAAGAACCAGCGGATGCCCGTTTAACGGGGCTGCTAGTCCCGGCACTTTACATGGTGCCAGAGAAGAAGGCCACGAAGAAGGCCACGGGAACCCGAAGGAGTTCCCGGCGCCAGGTGGTATCGGACTCATCGTCCGATGGCTCCGAGGCGGACTCCTCCCCCGAAGATGAGGAGGAGAAAGAGGACTCTCCCCAGGAGGGGGGAGAGAGGAAGAAGGAGGCCTCCCCAACAGGGGGGGGGGGGCAAAGGGTCCAAGAGGAGAAGGACCCTTCCTCCGGACAGCTCTACCAACGCCAACGTTGGCAACGAAGGGTGGCCCTCAAGGGCCAAGCCTCCGGCAAGATCGTAAGTATCCGGATTCCTGAATGATTTATAATTTCTTTTTTGTGCCACATAGTGTCCTTCTAATGCCGCACATTACCTGTAGCCCGGCCGAGGATGATCTTCCCGCTTCATCAAGCGGGTCCTTAGCTCCGTCGGATGTAGATTCCGTTCCGACCGCCTCCACCCCTCGCGATGCCGAGGACGCCGAGGTGGGATCCCAGGAGGGGACCCGCCAGGAGGGGGAGGCTTCGGAGGTGCCATAGGGCAACCTCCCGGACTTCGTGCCGGACTCCGCGCCGGAACCCGCAGTGGTTCCGGAGTCCGGCAGGCGGCCCCTTCGTAAGAAGGGCAAGATCGTGACACCGGCAGCCTTCGTCCAACCGGAGGCGCCGGACAACTTGTTGGAGGCGCTCAACGGCGCTTCCATCAAGGAAGAACACCGCACTATCATGAGTGCGGTGATTCAGAAGGTTCAGCTCACCAAGAGCGGGCTGACCGAAGCCTGCAGCAGCCTTCTAACAGGCTTTGAGGTAAGAAGTTTTAAAATGTTTAATGTAATACCGCATAGACAGTAGCCCCTGATGCTCGGTTCGGTGTTCAGAAAGAAAAGCCGGACTGAGGATCTAAAAAGATATACGCAGGAGTTCTAAAAATTATGTCAATATGGGATTGCAGGCTGAGCTGCTGACCTCTGCCGCACTGACTGCGGAGGTTGGTGCTTTGAAGCAGGACCTCGAGCGGTCCGAGCATGAGCTCGGCCTTGCCAAAAAGCAGCTCGAGGACAAAGAAGGTGAGTAACACCGCATTACATTTGTACCTTACAGAAAAGGATTTTGGTTGCAATAGAAATAACAAGGATAACGTGGGTACTGCAGGGGCCACGAACGAGGTGGCGACCCTGAAGGAGGCCGTGTCCGCGGCCGAACGCAATGCGGCCGCGGAACGAGCGGAGCGAGAGAAGCAGGATGCGCGGGTGGCGGAGGTGCGGCAAGAGCTCCAGGCTCTCATGGAAAAGCATGAGAGTTTGGAGCGCGACTCGAAGACTCGAGAGTCCGAGCTTCCCTCGGCTCTTGAAAGTGCCAAAGCCGCTAAGGCCGAGGCCCATAAGGCCCTCCAGGAGATTGAGGCGGTGAAGAAAATAGCGGCGGGTAAGGCATTTTTCATGCAAAGCAAGCATGTGAATGTGAATTACATGTTACTTACCTGAATTCGGAGCTCTCCAGGAGCGATTGCAGATCTGCCTCGCAGCGTGTCCGATGCCGCCGCATTCTACCGGGCCGAGGAGGGGAGCTCAACAGAGAAGGTCCTCTGGTCTTAGTATGCTAAGGCCGGACATCCGGTGCCCTTATTGACCAGCTGAAGCAGCTGGTCGAGCTCCACAAGGTAGCCGAGCAGGCCATGAAGGGCCTCATAGTCTGGCTGTGGCCTAAAGAGGCCATGCCTGGGAGCTACTTCGGCCTCGTGCGGCGGCTGGTGGATGCGTGCCCTTGGGTGGAGGTCATCAAGCGCTCCGCCTGCATTGAAGGTGCCCGTCGGGCCCATGCCCGCGCAAAGGTGCACTGGGGCAGGCTGAATGCTGAGAGGCTTCTGACGGACGCGCCGCCGGCGGGCAAGGAGTATCATACGCCTGAAATGTACTATAAGAGTGTCCTAAAGGGTGCCCGCAAAATTGCGGATGAGTGCCCCAAAGATGTAATTTTTTAGTAGACTCGCAATGTGTTATCCTGTGCACTGAAAACTTTGTTCATATGCGCTAAGCAAAGCTTATTGATTTAAAATATTACCTTCTGTGCGGCCGTTTATCAAATCTGAGAGATGGAAAGTCGTCGGCTTCAGCCCCCATGCCACGAGTGCTGGGGTGTTCGGGATAAACTTGAGCGCTCTTGTTCCCATTTTTGGGTCCATCTAGGGAGGTGCTCAACACAACGAACAAGGAAACCAGACTTATAATGCTTGAACACTCTTACTTAGCCATAGAATTCTATAATTTTAAATTTCGGCAAAGCCCCTAGTGTTCGGAAGACCGAGTTCGGGGCGCTATCCACGCCTGGGCCGGACGAAGCCGGTTCCTCGCTCTAAGCGGCATAAGTCTTTAGGGACTCGAAAAGACCTCTCGAACAGCGACCAGCTCTTGCCTTATCATGACGGTCAGTTTTAGCTTTCTCCACTGAGGTGCTCGCCCAGCTCAACCGGGGCGCAATTGCAGTGGTTCTCCCAGTGTTACCTTAGCCGATAGAGCGGAACGTAAGGTACCAAAACATGGGAGCCGAGCAAACCCAACTATTGACCCAAGACATGATTCGGAGCCGATGCATATAATGCTATAAGTTCGGGGTGCCACACTTGTGAAAGTGTTCGGACTTATCACACCAAAATGCGGGGAACATAAGCCCCTGGTGTATTCGGCCATACCAAAGTGTACGGATGCACGATGTCATAAATGAACATATATGTAAAAAAGAGAATGCAATTGTAAACAAAAAGTGATGCATTGTTTATTCAAGGAATTCTGCTATGAGTGCAGAGCGATACAAATAGTGCGGTAAGCAAGGGTTTGGACTATTTGACATGTCCCCCTCCAGGGGTAGGCTGTGGAATGGTGTATTAAACAGATTTAATGCTCATAATGGAGACCACCTGAGTGTTCGTCGTAGCCATTGTCCCTCCCTGGTTGTTGCATCGTGAGTTCGGCAGATCTACTGCCGGACAGGGCTTCTGATAAACAGAGTCCTGTGGGAAAGAGAAAAAAGGGGAAGAAAAAAAGTGACACACGCGGGAGCCCCTGGTGTGGTTGAGCCGCACTCTGGGACTGTCGTGGTCGTGCCCCTCCCCCTATGCCCATGGTATCTTCAGAGCGTAATGATGTACGTGAAGAGCTCGTCTTGCAATCATGCAAAGGCTGGGGTTGGGGCCGCATTGCTACGCGTGCTCGGAACGTGCCAGGTGGTCTTGATGTATATTACTCCGGGCGCATTTAGTCATGTCCGGTCGTTTAACGGCCGGACTCGAAAATTGCCTTAAGAGGCTGCTCTGTACTTCTGCCGCGAGAGCCGCTGTGTGTTCCTTCGTTCGGAGGGAGCGTTCAGTGTTTCCGTTAACCGTGATGACTCCACGAGGGCCTGGCATCTTGAGCTTGAGGTATGCATAATGCGGCACCGCGTTGAACTTTGCAAACGCGGTTCGTCCGAGCAGAGCGTGATAGCCACTGCGGAACGGGACTATGTCAAAGATTAACTCCTCGCTTCGGAAATTATCCAGGGATTCGAAGACCACTTCCAGTGTGACCGAGCCTGTACAATTGGCTTCAACACCTGGTATGACGCCTTTGAAGGTCGTCTTTGTAGGTTTAATCCTTGACGGGTCTATGCCCATCTTGCGCACTGTATCCTGATAAAGCAGGTTCAGGCTGCTGCCGCCGTCCATCAGGACTCTAGTGAGGTGAAATCCATCGACGATTGGGTCTAAAACCAATGCGGTGAATCCGCCATGGCGGATACTAGTGGGGTGGTCCCTTCGATCAAAAGTGATCGGGCAAGAGGACCATGGATTGAACTTCGGGGCGACTGGCTCCATCGCATACACGTCCCTAAGTGCACGCTTCCGCTCCCTCTTGGGTATGTGGGTAGCGTATATCATGTTGACTATCCGCACTTGTGGGGGGAAACCCTTCTGTCCTCTACTGTTCGGCGGCCGGGTCTCCTCCTCGTCATCGCTATGCAGCCCCTTGTCATTGTTTTTGGCAATTAACTTGTCTGCCTGCTTGAATACCCAACAATCCCTGTTGGTATGGTTAGCTGGCTTTTCGGGGGTGCCATGTATCTGGCAAGAGCGGTCGAGTATTCGGTCCAAATTGGACGGACCCGCAGTAGTTCTTTTGAATGGCTTTTTCCGCTGACCGGGTTTAGAGCCTCTGAAACCGGCGTTGACTACCGTATCCTCAGTGTTATCGCCGTTAACGCGGCATTTGTTTTTGTTACGACGCGACCTGCCATTGCGGTCCTTGTTGTCCGGACTGCCAGAATTTTAGCTGAGGTTGTTACTGCGGGCTAGCCAGCTGTCCTCCCCCGCACAGAAGCGGGTCATGAGTGATGTGAGGTCTGCCATGGATTTCGGCTTTTCCTGTCCTAGGTGCCGGGCCAGCCATTCGTCGCGGATGTTATGTTTGAAGGCTGCGAGGGCCTCCGCATCCGGACAGTCGACGATTTGATTTTTCTTTGTTAAGAACTGTGTCCAGAACTGTCTGGCCGATTCGTCTGGCTACTGAATTATATGGCTAAGGTCATCAGCGTCTGGTGGTCGCACATATGTGCCCTGGAATTGTCAAGAAATGCGGCTTCCAGGTCCTCCCAACACCCAATTGACTCTGCTGGCAAGCTGTTAAGCCAATGCCGAGCTGGTCCTTTAAGCTTGAGTGGGAGATACTTGATGGCGTGGAGATCGTCACCGCGGGCCATATGGATATGAAGGAGATAATCTTCGATCCAAACCGCGGGGTCTGTTGTGCCATCGTAGGATTCAATGTTCACGGGTTTAAACCCTTTAGGGATTTGATGATCCATTACTTCATCTGTGAAGCATAGTGGGTGTGCGGCGCCTCTATATTGAGCAATATCACGACGTAGCTCAAGAGAGCTTTGTCTGCTGTGTTCGGCCCGGCCGGAGTTGCTGTATCCGGCGCGACGGTAGTCCTCGTGGGTCGTGGGGCGCCCACATGATCCGTAGATAGATCTTGATTGTCTTGCCTTATCCTCGAATATATCCCGCAAGTCCGGCGCATTCCCCCATGGCTTTGCGCTTTTCGAGCGGTGCCGGGGTACGGTTCTGGCGGAGGGCCTGGATGCCTCTCTGTCGCGGCCATGAGGTGGTCGGTCTGCCGTATTGTGCACTGGTGATGAAGGTTTGTATGCTTCCTCTTCTAGTCGGGGGAGCAACTTGCGTTTTGGGTAGCTTTTGGAGGGGCGTTCGAGTTCATACTCTTCGGCCGCGAGGACCTCGGTCCATCTATCGGCCAGCAGGTCTTGATCAGCTTGAAGCTGTTGCTGCTTTTTCTTTAGGCTATTCGCCGTGGCCATTAGCCTGCGTTTGAAACGCTCTTGTTCGACGGGATCCTCGGGCACGACGAATTCGTCGTCATTGAGGCTTGCCTCGTCTCCGGAGGGAGGCATGTAATTTTCATCCTCCTCATCTGCCGCTCTCTCCTGAGGGCTGGCTTCTCCGTCCTCCTGTGCCGAATCTTGCTGGAGGGGGTTGTCTTCGGCACTCTCTGGGGTGTTGTTATCTTTGGTGCCGGAATCCCCATTCTTGCTGTGGCGGGATTTAGAGCGGCGCCACTGACGTCGGCGCTTGGGCTGTTTCTTAGAGGAATCTGCCTCCGTTGCTTCTTCGCCGTCCCCATCCTTTGGGGTGTCCACCATGTATATGTCGTATGACGAGGTGGTCATTCAGTGCCCCGTAGGCGCTGGTTCTTGATCGTCTCCGGCATCGTCGTCCATACCGTCGATGTCTTCGGAGTCGTAGTCTAGCATGTCGGTTAGATCGTCGACAGTGGCTACAAAGTGGATGGTGGGTGGGCTTTGAATTTCTTCGTCGTCCGCATCCCAACCATCCTGGCCGCAGTCCGGCCAGGGCTCTCCTGATAACGAGAGATACTTTAGCGAGTTCAGGATGTCGCCAATGGGTGAATGCTGAAAGATGTCTGTAGCGGTGAACTCCATGATCGGCGCCCAATCGGATTCGATTAGCATGGGCGCAGGAGGTTCGGAGTCCGGCAAGGAGTCCGGCACCTCGGAGTCACAAGCTCTGCAAGGGACAAGGTTGGTATTCGGCTCCATCGCCGTGGAAGTTGCAGCTCCCGAGGCGGTGTCCAGCCACCTGTCCTCGATCTGTGCGGTAGGCTCCGAACCAAGGGTAGGAGCGGATTCATGTGTGGCCTCCAAGGTACTGCCCGGCGGCAGAGCTAAATCATGCCCATTGTGACAGTGCGGCATGCTCGGCTGTGGCTCGAATCCATCGAAGATCAAGTCTCCGTGGATGTCAGCCGTGAAGTTTAGGCTTCCAAATCTGACCTGATGGCCAGGGGCGTAGCTTTCGATCTGCTCCAGATGGCCAAGTGAATTGGCCTGCAGTGCAAAGCCGCCGAACACGAAGATCTGTCCGGGGAGAAAAGTCTCACCCTGGACGGCGTTGTTGTTGATTGAAGAAGCCATCAAGCCTATTGGCGACGACACAGAGGAACTCTCAATGAAATCACCAATGTCGGTGTCAAAACCGGCGGATCTTGGGTAGGGGGTCCCGAACTGTGCGTCTAGGCGGATGGTAACAAGAGACAAGGGACACGATGTTTTTACCCAGGTTCGGGCCCTCTCGATGGAGGTAAAACCCTACTCCTGCTTGATTGATATTGATGATATGGGTAGTACAAGAGTGGTTCTACCACGAGATCAAGGAGGCTAAACCCTAGAAGCTAGCCTATGGTATGATTGTTGTAATGGTTGTTCGTCCTACGGACTAAAACCCTCCGGTTTATATAGACACCGAAGAGGGATAGGGTTACACAGAGTCGGTTACAATGGTAGGAGATCTACATATCCGTATCGCCAAGCTTGCCTTCCACGCCAAGGAAAGTCCCATCCGGACACGGGACGAAGTCTTCAATCTTGTATCTTCATAGTCTTGGAGTCCAGCCGATGACGATAGTCTGGCTATCCGGACACCCCCTAGTCCAGGACTCCCTCACTCCTGTACCGTTTCAAATTGCCCTCTATGCACTCTTCCTTCTGGCACAGGTAAGCCTAAATATTTAGGCTCGAAAACTTGCTGTGAAACTTCTAATATGTCTTTTACCTCATCCGCCACCATCGCGTTGCAGTTGTCAGAGAAGAGGATGGAACACTTTTCGGGGTTAATAAGTTGTTCCGCCGCTGCAGTATAAGTGTTCAACAGCCCTTTGACGATGCCTGCTTGCTGGCTCGATGCCTCAAAGAACATCATTGTGTCATCCGCAAAAAGCAAGTGAGATATTTCCGGAGCACCACGACAGATGGTCACTCCCTTCAACTCCCCATCCTCAACTGATTTGGTAATAAGAGCAGACAGGGCATCAGCAACAAACAAAAAAAGGAAAGGAGATAATGGATCACCTTGCCGTAGCCCCCTCGAAGGGTAGAATTCATCAAGTAATTTTCCATTGAGCTTCACCAAGTATGACACATATCTTACGCATGCCATGATCCAGGAGATCCATGTTGCAGAAAAACCCCACCTGCCCAAAGCTTTCTCTAGGAAGTCCCAATCCACCCGGTCGTACTCTTTTGACAAGTCCAACTTGTATGCACATGCCGCCGGGTAGTTATTCTTCATTGTCCGAATATGATTAATACACTCGAAGGCTATGAATGAATTATCCGAAATTAGCCTACCAGGAATAAAGGCACTCTGGTTTTCGGAGATCAACTCAGCCAACAAAGGGCGTAAACGGTTTACCAAGCATTTAGACACAATCTTATAGATCACATTACACAAGCTTATTGGACGAAAATCCTTGAGCTCCTTAGGGAAAGGAACTTTCGGGATCAGTACAATAGTTGTCTCGTTCACACCTGCCGGCATCACCCTGGTGTTGAAAAACTCCAGGACCGCCGCAGTAATCTCCCCCTTCATGATTGCCCAATTACGCTGATAGAATCGAGCGGGAAATCCATCTGTACCTGGTGCCTTGAGTGTCCCTATTTGAAATAGGGCGTTAGAGACCTCCTCATCACTAAATGGTGCACATAACGCGGCATTCATCTCCTGTGTAACCCGTGGAGCTATCCTTTCCAGGACCGACTCCGAGGAGAGGGTCGGGTCCTTTGTAAAAACCTCCTTGAAATAAGATGTTGCCATCAGCTCCATGTCGGATGGAGACGAGCACCAAGTTCCATCAAGACGCTGCAATCTCTGGATGTGATTACGGCGAGCCCGCCACACAACCCGGCGGTGGAGATATGCCGTGTTCCTTTCAGCCTCCTTGAGCCATGTTATTCATGACCGTTGCAGCCACAACATCTCTTCACGCTACAGCAACTCGTCCAACTGATACATTTTCTGCCGGATGGCCACCCTATCCGCATCATGCAGTTGCAAATCCGCCAGTTCAGACCACAATTTTTCGATTCCAGATATAACATGACCGAAGTTTTCCTTGCTCCATGCTCGCAAACGCTGCATCATCTCTTTCAGGGCATCTCGGACCGACCCCAAGTGCCCATTCGGCCTGCTCTTGCCCCAACTCTCTGCGATCATTGCTTCGAGATGAGGGTGCCTTTCCCACATTATTTCATACCTGGGAACACTCATTGTGCGCCGGGGTTCTACATGTGCCAACCGAACCATGATAGGGACATGGTCGGAGCACGAGGACGCCAGGTGCACAACTTGCGCAAATGGGAATATTTCCTTGAAAGCTTCATCCGCACATGCTCTATCAAGCCAAACCCGAACATTCCTATCACCCTGCTGTCCGTTATCATATGTGAACGGAGCACCCGAGAAGCCCAAGTCCATAAGCTCGCAATCCTCCAAACAGACACGGAAAAGGAGCATCTAGTTCTTGGACCGAGGTGACCCGGAGAAGTGTTCATGCTGCCACATTGCTTCATTAAAATCACCACAACCAGCCACGGATCAAACGACACTGCCCGTAGGCCTGACAGTGCACACCACATACCGTGTCGGTGTTCCACTCTTGGTTCACCATACACAAACGTAGTTCTCCACGCTTTATCATTCGCGTTGTCAACAATTCTCACATCAATATACCACGTGCAAGAATCAAGCACGGTTACTTGCAGATTCTCATCCCAAAATAATGCAAGCCCCCCACTGAGGCCCGCACTAGAGACACCAACAAATCCTTTCATATTCAACCTTCTTCTAAGCTTTTCCATCTGACTAGAGGCTTGGCGTGTTTCTGACAGGAAGATCAGCCTCGAGGAATTGGCCTTTGAGAGGGCCACAACCTCACGAACTGTCCGGCGGTCCCCCCCGGCAGTTCCACATTAGGATACTCATTGTACCCGGCGGTCCTCCTTGAAGGAGGCCACCGATTTCTCATCCGAAAAACCTTGGGAGTCTATCCTTGTCGTTTTACTGTTTGAACTATTGCATGGTGACAAGGGAGCATCACCATCTTCACCGAGCCCTTGAGTTAGGGCTAACATAGCATTCGTTTCGTTGGGTAACTCCAGCCCGGAGCTGTCCATGGCCAGCCTCTTACAAGCTGGAGGGTCGACTTGCATCTCCTTAGTGCCACTTTTCGATGGGCTAGACGCAGTATCAGCCAAGTCCAGGTCGTTGACTTTCTTGGCATCCTTTCCTTTGGTTGGTGTACGCTGCTTCTGACTTTGCTTGTCCTTGCTCCGGTCGAACTCATCAGCTCTTGGTTTGTTCGGACCATCTGCGTACAGCCAGCTCCCAAACTTCATATCCTTTACCTCATGGACCCCAGAGCCACATTCTTTGCAATCATGCCCAATCAGACCACAAACACTGCAAAAGTGAGCAAGCTTTTCATACCGGACTAAGTAAACTTGCCTTGCCTCACCTCTAACGATACTAACGAATTTTGTGAGGGGTCGGCGGATGTCATGATGAACCCTAACCCTCACGTAATCACCCCGCATGTTGCCGTTTAACCTCATCTCCAAGATCTCCCCGGACTTTTTCAGCAGCGATTCCACAATATTCCTCCTGCAGAAACCCTCAGGGAGCTTATGGATCTGGAGCCATACTGGAATGTAAAGCATGGGGACCTCCTCTACCTTAGTGAATCCATCATACGGGCACATAAGTACCAACCAATTCCTGAAGAGCCATGGGCCAAGCTCCACCATACGCTCCCAATCACCAAGGCACTCTGCTTGAATGACGAACAAATTTGGTCCAACGGGTTTGAACCTCACCTGCTTCGCCGGATTCCAGGCTGCTCGCATCTCATGGTAAAACGCCGTCGGACTGAAAGTTTTCTCTGTGTGAACCCTAGCGAGGGCTAGCCAGCGGACCCCTTCATTGATCACAGGGTCGTCCTCCTCGATCACCAGATCATCGAATTCCTCATCCTCTAAGTTAAGCTGCTCCATGAAATCACCCAGATCTGACTTACTTGCGGCGGCACTTCCACCACCACTCGTCCCAGACATGGCGTCCGCCATCAGACCCGTCACCGGAAGCCGAGCCGAGGGGCGCGCTCCGATACGGCACGAACAGTAGGCTTTGATCTCTCGATACCCAGCCGCAGAGGGGTTTACGTCGGGTAGGAACTCTCCGGCGATGGGATCGCCAGAGAGGAAAGAAACCCTAGCCTTGGCGTAGGGGGAAAAAACTTGCAAGAAAGGTCATATGCACCTGTGTTGAATAGAAAAATAAAAAATACTAGAAAATTCAAAAAATTCTAAATTTTTCCCCATGGTAGACATTTTGATGCGTGAGGTTCGCCCCAATTTTTAAATTATTTGAGCAACTGAGCAACTCTCCGCAAAAAAGATAATTCGGGGTCTGTAAAACAGTTTACTGTTCATGTACTATTTTGATCCGATTTATCTTTTTTGCTGAGTGCTACTCAAATGTCCAACTGAGCTATAATTTGGGGCGAACCTCACGCAATAAATTGTCTACCATGGGAAAAATTGGATTTTTTTAAAAAAATTCTAGTATTTTTTGTGATTTTTTTTCGCCGGGTGCAGATGAGCCTAGGCACCGAATCGCTACACTCAAAAGTTTCTTGCAAGTTTGTTTGTTTTTTTTACGAGAGGAGGATTGGTGCAAGTCAGTTGTATCGAGGGGTAGACTTGAGATCTCACATTCATATTTAGGTGAGATCAACCCAAAAAATAATAATAATATTTAGACATTTATGTGAGGTATGTCTACAACTCGAAATAATCAGCTCAAAACTCGATGTACATTTGGAAATTCAAAAAAGACAAATTTGAATGTGAATAATGGCAGCTTTTGGTGAATAGTACTTTGACACTATATATTCACATTTGATTTTTCTTTTTTGTTTCTATTAATGTGAGTTGAATTAGGAGGTGTAACATTTTCAGATTATACATCAAACATTGATGTGTGTCTACAATTTTTTTGAGAATGTTTGAACATGTACTTAAAAAATCAGTCTCATGGATCTCCCCTAATGTGAGATCTCACACAAGTCTCCCACGTGCTATCGACGGGGTGATGGCTAGTTTTTTTTTCTTTTTTTAGCAAAAGGGCGCAGTTGTTCGGATCCGAGCTCGCGTGAGCTCGGGTGAACGGTAAAATAAAAAGATATTTTTAAAAAAAATCAGAAAAATAATTTGTGTGAAACTTTGACAAAACAGCTTGCAAAATTTCATCACTATATAACATTCATGAAAAATGTGAAAAAAAACCGATGCTCCAAAACGTTATTTTGAAACGCATTTTGGAGCATCAATTTTTTTTGTCATATCTTACACAAATGTCATCTGGTGATGAAATTTTGCAAACTATGAAAACATTTGTCAAGGTTTTACACACAAAAAGTTCAATTTTTTTTAAAAAAATGATTTTACTGTTTACCTGAGCTCATGTGAGCTTAGGATTGGAACATCACTTTCGGATTCCCCTCCTATTTCATTTAAAGAAATCACAGTTGGTCAAGACAACATTCAGTTGCAACGACAAGCAACAAATAGCTAAGACCCAAGATAGTTCTAATGCAGATATATTTTACAGACCTAGCAACGAAGGCCACCGCAACACCTAACCAAAGTTCAGGAATGACAAACAACCACGACACTACGCAAAAGAGGCAACGTCAAGAAGGAAGAAGAGTAGTCCTCGATAAGTAGCTCTCAGCCATTTGGTCTTGGAACGCCCATCCTCTAGCCTCGCGTCGCGCGGTAAACTTCACCTGCCACCTGTTCTATTAGCTTTGGCCTAGCATCAACATTTTTTCCTCTGGTTCCTTTATTTGCAAAACGGCTCAATCCGGTATCCAGTTGCAAATCAGTTTCACCAAACTCATAGGATCATAAATTTTCTTTCTAGAAAATTCTGGTGGCGGCTAGTAAATTTGCAAAGAAATATTTCTTCGTAAACGTTAAAAGGCATAATTCATCTATCTTTTGCCAGATGTTACATCTCTTATCTCTTACTCCCCTGCGTCCCAAAATAAGTTTCCTGGTGTTAGTTCAAATTCCTTCGTCCCAAAATAAGTGTTGTGGTTTTAGTTCATCTTACTCCCTTCATCCCATGATAAGTGTAGTGGTTTTAGTTCAAATTGCACTGTCCCAAAAGAAGGGTCGTGGTTTTAGTTAAAACAAGTGTCGTGGTTTTAGTTTAAATTTGAACTAAAACCACGACACTTATTCGGGACGGAGGAAATATTTGCTACTAATAAATGCGGTTAGTCTTTTGGCACTCTTATGTATAGGTGCCATTTATTTTATATTTGCTACTAATAAATCATGGTTTTAGATTTGCTCATTATTGTTTTGCATTATAGTAGCATTTTCTCTTTATCAATTATTAATACTACGTCATGTTGCCAATATGCTTAGTTGGCATTGCATGAGGCTGGATGATACTATCTGTAATACCCTCACTACAGGAAGAAAACTAGAAATAGTACGGTGAAGGATTCAATCCAAGCTGGGAGATCTCCTCCCTCATCCAATCCTAACCTAGTTGCCACAACCCTCCCCCTTTCACCTACAGGACCCTCCTTCTCGTCGCTTGAGGTCATTCTCGACCAAGGCCATGCAACAACGAAGGACGGCGATGGCAAGGAAACCTCTCCTGACTCCATTCTCCATTGTCTTTGGTCTCAAGATGGCGTCCCGGTCGTTCCTCCAGTTACCGGTGGTAGGCACGGGTTCGGCCTCCAATGGTGGCACCCTGATCTGACCGACGGCATGGTCACAACTCATCCATCCACCTTATCCTCTAGGTTGTCACTGGATGGATTGAGGTTCTACTTGCCAACAGATCTGGTTTTCTAGCACCTTCTTGGACGTTTATTGTGAAGGAAATATGCCCTAGAGGCAATAATAAAGTTATTATTTATTTCCTTAATTCAGGATAAATGTTATTATCCATGCTAGAATTGTATTAACCGGAAACTTAGTACATGTGTGAATACATAGACAAAAACATATAGTCCCTAGTATGCCTCTACTTGACTAGCTCGTTAATCAAAGATGGTTATGTTTCCTAACCATAGACATGTGTTGTCATTTGATGAACATGATCACATCATTAGGAGAATGATGTGATGGACATGACCCATCCGTAAGCTTGGCATTATGATCGTGTCAGTTTCATTGCTACTGCTTTCTTCATGACTTATACAAGTTCCTAAGACCATGAGATTATGCAACTCCCGAATACCAGAGGAACACTTTGTGTGCTACCAAATGTCACAACGTAAATGGGTGATTATAAAGGTGCTCTACAGGTGTCTCCGAAGGTGTTTGCTGGGTTGGCATAGATCGAGATTAGGATTTGTCACTCCGTATTTTGGAGAGGTATCTCTGGGCCCTCTCGGTAATACTAATCACTATAAGCCTTGCAAGCATTGTGACTAATGAGTTAGTTGCAGGATGAAGTATTATGGAACGAGTAAAGAGACTTGTTAGTAACGAGATTGAACTAGGTATGATGATATCGACGGTCGAATCTCGGGCAAGTAACATACCGATGACAAAGGGAATAATGTATGTTGTTATGCGGTTTGACCGATAAAGATCTTCGTAGAATATGTAGGAACCAATATGAGCATCTAGATTACGCTATTGGTTATTGACCGGAGACGTGTCTCGGTCATGTCTACATAGTTCTCGAACTCGTAGGGTCCGCACGCTTAACGTTCAATGACGATTGGTATTATGAGTTTATGTGATTTGATGCACCGAAGGTTGTTCAGAGTTTCGGATGTGATCACGGACATGACGAGGAGTCTCAAAATGGTCGAGACATAAAGTTTGATATATTGGACGGCCATGTTCGGACGCCGGAAGTGTTCTGGAGAAGTTTCGGATAAAACCGGAGTACCGGGGCGGTTACCGGAACCCCCCGGGAGGTTATTGGGTCTCATGGGCCAAGTGGTGGAAGAGAGGAGGCAGGCCAAGGTGGGCCCCCCTAGCCCAAACCGAATCGGACTAAGGGGGCTCCCCCCTTTCCTTCTCTCCTTCCCCCCTTCCTTCCCCTGCTAGTTGGAATAGGAAAGGGAGAACCTACTCCTACTTGGAGTAGGATTCCCCCCTTAGGGCGCACCCCTTGAGGCCGCCCGGCCCCCTCCTCCACTCCTTTATATACGGGGGAGGGGGCAACCCATAGATACACAAGTTGATCTTTTAGCCGTGTGCGGTGCCCCCCTCCACAGTTTTGCACCTCGGTCATATCGTCGTAGTGCTTAGGTGAAGCCCTGTGCCGTTAACTTCATCATCACCGTCACCATGCCATCATGCTGACGGAACTCTCCCTCGGCCTCAGCTGGATCTAGAGTTCGAGGGACGTCACCGAGTTGAACGTGTGCAGATCGCGGAGGTGCCGTGCGTCCGGTACTTGATCGGTTGGATCGCGAAGGCGTTCGACTACATCAACCGCGTTACATAACACTTCCGCTTTCGGTCAACGAGGGTACGTGGACACACTCTCCCTCGTTGCTATGCATCACCTAGATAGATCTTGCGTGATCGTAGGATTTTTTTTTAAATTACTACGTTCCCCAACAGTGGCATCTGAGCCAGGTCTATGCGTTGATGTTATATGCATGAGTAGAACACAAAGAGTTGTGGGCGATAATAGTCATAATGCTTACCAGCATGTCATACTTTGATTCCGCGGTATTGTTGGACGAAGCGGCCCGGACCGACATTACATGACCGCATTCATGAGACCGCTTCTACCGACGTGCTTATGCACAAAGGTGGCTGGCGGGTGTCTGTTTCTCCAACTTTAGTTGAATCAAGTGTGGCTACGCCCGGTCCTTGTTGAAGGTTAAAACATCACACTTGACGAAAAATCGTTGTGGTTTTGATGCGCAGGTAAGAACGGTTCTTGCTAGAAGCCCGTAGCAGCCACGTAAAACATGCAACAACAAAGTAGAGGACGTCTAACTTGTTTTTGCAGGGCTTGTTGTGATGTGATATGGTCAAGGCATGATATGATATAAATTGTTGTATGATATGATCATGTTTTGTAACAAAGTTATCGGCAACTGGCAGGAGCCATATGGTTGTCGCTTTATTGTATGCAATGCAATCGCCATGTAATTGTTTTACTTTATCACTAAGCGGTAGCGATGGTCGTAGTAACAATAGTTGGCGAGACGACAACGATGCTACGATGAAGATCAAGGTGTCACGCCGGTGACGATGGAGATCATGATGATGCTTCGGTGATGGAGATCATGAGCACAAGATGATGATGGCCATATCATGTCACATAATTTGATTGCATGTGATGTTTATCCTTTATGCATCTTATTTTGCTTAGTACGGCAGTAGCATACTAAGATGATCCCTTACTAAATTTCAAGGTACAAGTGTTCTCCCTGAGTATGCACCGTTGCTACAGTTCGTCGTGCCGAGACACGATGATCGGTGTGATAAGCTCTACGTTCACATACAACGGGTGCAAGCCAGTTTTGCACACGTAGAATACTCGGGTTAAACTTGACGAGCCTAGCATATGCAGATATGGCCTCGGAACACTGAGGCTAAAAGGTCGAACATGAATCATATAGTAGATATGATCAACATAGTGATGTTCACCATTGAAAACTACTCCATCTCACGTGATGATCGGACATGGTTTAGTTGATTTGGATCACGTGATCACTTAGATGATTAGAGAGATGTCTATCTAAGTGGGAGTTCTTAAGTAATATGATTAATTGAAATTTAATTTATCATGAACTTAGTCCTGATAGTTATTTTGCATGTCTATGCTATTGTAGATCAATGGCCCGTGCTACCGTTCCTTTGAATTTTAATGCATTCCTAGAGAAAGCTAAGTTGAAAGATGATGGCAGCAACTACACGGAATAGGTCTGTAACTTGAGGATTATCCCCATTGCTACATAGAAGAATTGCGTCCTGGAAGCACCGTTGGGTGCCAGGCCTGGTGCAGATGCTACTGATGACGTTAAGAACGTCTGGCAACGCAAAGCTGATGACTACTCGATAGTTCAGTGTGCCATGCTTTACGTCTTAGAATCGGGACTTCAAAGACGTTTTGAACGTCATGGAGCATATGAGATGTTCCAACAGTTGAAGTTAATATTTCAAGCAAATGCCCGAGTTGAGAGATATGAAGTCTCCAACAAGTTCTACAACTGCAAAATGGAGGAGAATAGTTCTGTCAGTGAACACATACTCAGAATGTCTGGGTACCATAACCACTTGACTCAGCTGGGAGTTGATCTTCCAGTTGATTGTGTCATTGACATAGTTCTTCAGTCACTTCCACCAAGCTATAAAGGCTTCGTGATGAACTATAATATGCAAGGGATGAACAAGACTATTCCCGAGCTCTTCGCGATGCTAAAGGCTGCGGAGGTAGAAATGAAAAAGGAGCATCAAGTGTTGATGGTCAACAAGACCACTAGTTTCAAGAAAAGGGGCAAAGGGAAGAAGGGGAACTTCAAGAAGAACGGCAAAAAGGTTGCTGCTCAAGAGAAGAAACCCAAGTCTGGACCTAAGCCTGAAACTGAGTGCTTCTACTGCAAAGGGACTGGTCACTGGAAGCGGAACTGCCCCAAGTATTTGGCGGATAAGAAGGATGGCAAAGTGAAAGGTATATTTGATATACATGTTATTGATGTGTAACTTGCTAATGCTCATATTAGCACCTGGGTATTTGATACTAGTTCTGTTGCTCATATTTGCAACTCGAAACAGGGGCTACGGATTAAACGAAGATTGGCTAAGGACGAGGTGACGATGCGCGTGGGAAATGGTTCTAAGGTTGATGTGATCGTCGTGCCACGCTACCTCTACATCTACCATCGGGATTAGTTTTAGACCTGAATAATTGTTATTTGGTGCCAACGTTGAGCATGAACATTATATCTGGATCTTGTTTCATGCGATATGGTTATTCATTTAAATCAGAGAATAATGGTTGTTCTATTTATATGAGTAATATCTTTTATGGTCATGCACCCTTGTTGAGTGGTCTATTTTTGTTGAATCTCGATAGTGATGATACACATATTCATAGTATTGAAGCCAAAAGATGCAAAGTTAATAACGATAGTGCAACCTATTTGTGTCACTACCGTTTGGGTCATATCAGTATAAAGCGCATGAAGAAACTCCGCTGATGGACTTTTGGAATCACTTGATTATGAATGACTTGGTGCTTGCGAACCGTGCCTCATGGGCAAGATGACTAAAACTCCGTTATCCGGAAAAATGCAACGAGCTGCTGACTTGTTGGAAATAATACATACTGATGTATGCGGTCCAATGAGTATTGAAGCTCGTCGCGGGTATCGTTATTTTCTTACCTTCACAGATGATTTGAGCAGATATGGTTATATCTACTTAATGAAGCATAAGTCTGAAACATTTGAAAAGTTCAAAGAATTTCATAGTGAAGTGGAAAATAATTGTAACAATAAAATAAAGTTTCTACGATCTGACCATGGAGGAGAATATTTGAGTTACGAGTTTGGTCTTCATTTGAAACAACATGGGATAGTTTCACAATTGACACCACCTGGAACACCACAGCGAAATGGTGTGTCTGAACGTCGTAACCGTACTTTATTAGATATGTTGCAATCTATGATGTCTCTTACTGATTTACCGCTATCGTTTTGGGGTTATGCTTTAGAGATGGCTGCATTAGCTTCAAATAGGGCACCATCAAAATCCTTTGAGATGACGCCTTATGAACTGTGGTTTGGCAAGAAACCAAATTTGTCGTTTCTTAAAGTTTGGGGCTGCGATGCTTATGTGAAAAAGCTTCAACCTGATAAGCTCGAACCCAAATTGGAGAAGTGCGTCTTCATAGGATACCCAAAGGAAACTGTTGGGTACACCTTCTATCACAGATCCGAAGGCAAAATCTTTGTTGCTAAAAATGGACCCTTTCTAGAGAAGGAGTTTCTCTCGAAAGAAGTGAGTGGGAGGAAAGTAGAACTTGGTGAGGTAGTTGTACCTTCTCCATTATTGGAAAGTAGTTCATCACAGAAACCAGTTCCCGTGATTCCTACACTAGTTAGTGAGGAAGCTAATGATGATGCTCATGAAGCTTCACATCAAGTTACTACCAAACCTCGTAGGTCTTCCAGAGTAAGATCCGCACCAGAGTGGTACGGTAATCCTGTTCTAGAAGTCATGTTACTAGACCATGATGAACCTACGAACTATGAGGAAGCGATGATGGGCCCAGGTTCCACGATCCATGTATGAGAACAAAGTGTGGACTTTGGTGGACGTGCCCGATGATCGGTAAGCCATAGAAAATAAATGGATCTTTAAGAAGAAGACTGACACAGTCGGTAATCTTACTGTTTACAAAGCTCGAATTATTGTGAAAGGTTTTCAACAAGTTCAAGGAGTTGACTACGCTGAGACTTTCTCACCCGTAGCGATGCGTAAGTCTGTCCGAATCATGTTAGCAATTGCTGCATTTTATGATTATGAAATTTGGCAAACGGATGTCAAAACTGCATTCCTGAATGGATTTCTAGAAGAAGAATTGAATATGATGCAACCAGAAGGTTTTGTCGATCCAAAGGGTGCTAACAAAGTGTGCAAGCTCCAGTGTTCCATTTATGGACTGGTGCAAGCCTCTCGGAGTTGGAATAAACGCTTTGATAGTGTGATCAAAGCATATGGTTTTATACAGACTTTTGGAGAAGCCTGTATTTACAAGAAAGTGACTGGGAGCTCTATAGCATTTCTGATATTATATGTGGATGACATATTGTTGATTGGAAATGATATAGAATTTCTAGATAGCATAGAGGGATACCTGAATAAGAGTTTTTCTATGAATGACCTCGGTGAAGCTGCTTACATATTAGGCATCAAGATCTATAGAGATAGATCAAGACGCTTAATTGGACTTTCACAAAGCACATACCTTGATAAAGTTTTGAAGAAGTTCAAAATGGATTGGTCAAAGAAAGGGTTCTTGCCTGTGTTACAAGGTATGAAGTTGAGTCAGACTCAATGCCCGACCACAGCAGAAGATAGAGAGAAAATGAAAGTCATTCCCTATGCTTCAGCCATAGGTTCTATCATGTATGCAATGTTGTGTACCAGACCTAATGTGTGCCTTGCTATAAGCATAGCAGGGAGGTACCAAAGTAATCCCAGAGTGGAGCACTGGACAGCGGTCAAGAACATCTTGAAATACCTGAAAAGGACTAAGGATATGTTTCTCGTTTATGAGGTGAAAAAAAGCTCGCCGTAAACGGTTACGTTGATGCAAACTTTGACATTGATCCGGATGACTCTAAGTCGAAAACAGGATACGTATTTTTATTGAATGGAGGAGCTGTCAGTTGGTGCAGTTACAAGCAGAGCGTTGTGGCGGGATCTATGTGTGAAGCGGAGTACATTGCTGCTTCGAAAGCAGCAAATGAAGGAGTTTGGATGAAGGAGTTCATATCCGATCTAGGTGTCATACCTAGTGCATCGGGTCTAATGAAAATCTTTTGTGACAATACTGGTGCAATTGCCTTGACAATGGAATCCAGATTTCACAAGAGAACCAAGCACATCAAGAGACACGTCAATTCCATCCGTCATCAAGTGTCGAAGGGGGACATAGAGATTTGCAAGATACATACGGATCTGAATGTTGCAGACCCGTTGACTAAGTCTCTTCCACGAGCAAAACATGATCATCACCAAAGCTCCATGGGTGTTAAAATCATTATTATGTAATCTAGATTATTGACTCTAGTGCAAGTGGGAGACTGAACGAAATATGCCCTAGAGGCAATAATAAAGTTATTATTTATTTCCTTAATTCATGATAAATGTTTATTATTCATGCTAGAATTGTATTAACTGGAAACTTAGTACATGTGTGAATACATAGAAAAAAACATATAGTCCCTAGTATGCCTCTACTTGACTAGCTCATTAATCAAAGATGGTTATGTTTCCTAACCATAGACATGTGTTGTCATTTGATGAACGGGATCACATCATTAGGAGAATGATGTGATGGACATGACCCATCCGTTAGCTCAGCATTATGATCGTGTCGGTTTCATTGATACTGCTTTCTTCATGACCTATACAAGTTCCTCAGACTATGAGATTATGCAACTCCCGAATACCAGAGGAACACTTTGTGTGCTACCAAACGTCACAACGTAAATGGGTGATTATAAAGGTGCTCTACAGGTGTCTCCGAAGGTGTTTGTTGGGTTGGCATAGATCGAGATTAGGATTTGTCACCCCGTGTTTCGGAGAGGTATCTCTGGGCCCTCTCGGTAATACTCATCACTATAAGCCTTGCAAGCATTGTGACTAATGAGTTAGTTGCGGGATGAAGTATTACAGAACGAGTAAAGAGACTTGTCGGTAATGAGATTGAACTAGGTATGATGATACCGACGATCGAATCTCGGGCAAGTAACATAACAATGACAAAGGGAACAACGTATGTTGTTATGCGGTTTGACAGATAAAGATCTTCGTAGAATATGTAGGAACCAATATGAGCATCCAGGTTCCGCTATTGGTTATTGACCGGACACATGTCTCGGTCATGTCTACATAGTTCTCGAACCCGTAGGGTCCGCACGCTTAACGTTTGATGACGATTGGTATTATGAGTTTATGTGATTTGATGTACGAAGGTTGTTCGGAATCCCGGATGTGATCATGGACATGACGAGGAGTCTCGAAATGGTCGAGACATAAAGATTGATATATTGGACGGCTATGTTCGGACACCAAAAGTGTTCCGGAGAAGTTTCAGATAAAACCGGAGTACCGGGGGGTTATTGGGCCTCATGTGCCAAGTGGTGGAAGAGAGGAGGCAGGCCAAGGTGGGGCGCCCCCCCCCCCTAGCCCAAACCGAATTGGACTAGGGGGGCGCCCCCCTTTCCTTCTCTCCTTCCCCTCCTTCCTTCCCCTCCTAGTTGGACTAGGGAAGGGGGAACGTACTCCTGCTTGGAGTAGGATTCCCCCCTTAGGATGCGCCCCTTGAGGCCGGCCGGCCCCCTCCTCCATTCCTTTATATATGGGGGAGGGGGGCACCCCATAGATACACAAGTTGATCTTTTAGCCGTGTGCGGTGCCCCCCTCCATAGTTTTCCACCTTGGACATATCGTCGCAGTGCTTAGGCGAAGCCCTGCGCCGGTAACTTCATCATCACCGTCACCACGCCGTCGTGCTGATGGAACTCTCCCTCGGCCTCAGCTGGATCTAGAGTTCGAGGGACGTCACCGAGCTGAACGTGTGCAGATCGCGGAGGTGCCGTGCGTTCGGTAATTGATCGGTTGGATCGCGAAAACGTTCGACTACATCAACCACGTTACATACGCTTCCGCTTTTGGTCTACGAGGGTACGTGGACACACTCTCCCCCGTTGCTATACATCACCTAGATAGATTTTGCGTGATCGTAGGAAATTTTTTGAAATTACTATGTTCCCCAACATATTGTTCGGTGCCCGCTCACCCCTGCCACTCGGTTGTCTCGGTCCAAATCAGGTTGACACATTGTCGGATCGTGTGTCCCACTCTGCACCCCGATCGTGTATCACCTCGGCATATCTTGCTCTCTTACACCGCAGATGGTCATTTGTTCGTTCGGGGCGTGCGCATTGCTCTCCCCGGTCCCTGTTGTCTACTACCTCCGCGTCGCGTTGATACCTCCCTCTTGTGTCTCCCCCTCTTATGCTTGAGTTGGTGGTGGCCGGGTAGGTTTTGTAGGGTGCTTGTTGTGTGGCGTTTCTAGGGTCGTCTTCTCAAGACCGACACATTGCTTGTGCACGATCTTGTTCAGACTCTACTCAAAGAATTACAAGTTGAAGCACCTCCAACAGCAAAGTTGTGGTATGACAATACTGGGAAACGTATTTGCCCCATATAAATACATACCCGCGGCCTCCATATGGAGGTAGAAACACTTAGCACAAAATCTCACCAAAACAAGATGGTTTGCGGACAACACTATAGTAAATTTTGCAGCTAGAGGTGAAATAATTGGCTAGTCCCACGGGACAAAGCAGGCTGCCACTTGCATCCCTACCCACATCTCTCCTCTCTCTCCCACTCTTC